>NW_026055680.1:0-510 GCF_023757995.1 Alternaria metachromatica | reverse complement strand
GCTTATATTTAGAGTTAAGAATAGCAGACGTAGAATCTAAGAGAGAAAGAGTCTAGCTAGATCTATATAGAAAGAGAGAGAGAAAGCTAGTAGAAGCTAGTACTAGATAGTACTAGCTTGTAGTAGTGAATATCTCTTTCAAAGAGTCTAGTAGCTTTAGTAGAGTCTAGTAGCTTTAGTAGAGTCTAGTAGCTTTAGCAAAGTCTAGTAGCTTTAGAGATAGAGATATTTAAAGTTAAAGTAAGAAGATAGCTCTAAGTAAACCTATAAGGTTTGTAGAGGCTATATTCTTACATAGACTTTACTAAAGCTACTAGACTCTACTAAAGCTACTAGACTCTGCTAAAGCTACTAAACTCTTTAAAAGAGATATTTACTACTATAAGCTAGTACTATCTAGTACTAGCTTCTACTAGCTTTCTCTCTCTCTTTCTATATAGATCTAGCTAGACTCTTTCTCTCTTAGATTCTACGTCTGCTATTCTTAACTCTAAATATAAGCTATCTTCT
>NW_026055679.1:0-513 GCF_023757995.1 Alternaria metachromatica | reverse complement strand
AGATTGTAAAATTATAGAAGGTTATTATTATAAGCCTAATAATAACGTAAATATTAATAAAATATTTACAAAACTAGAAGATCTTTCTTCTAATAATAATAATAATATTATAGAAGAAGACTTTAGTGAAATAGAATCTATTACTAGTAATAATAATAATAGTGAAATTATTATTAACGATAGTAATAGTGATATTATTATTAATAATAATAATTCTGAATTTGAAGATTCTGAAGATAAGTTATTAATTAATAATAATAATAATAACTCTAATAAAAGAGTTATTTCTTCTAATAATAATAATAGTTTAGTAGAACTAGACGACGATTATTCTGAAGATGAACTAGCTATTAATTCTACTATTATTATAGAAGATAATAGCTTTTATAGTATTAAATTAAATATTAATACTAGTAAAAATAATTGGAATACTCTTTATAATAATTCTATTATAGAGAATATTTTAAATACTAGTAATAATAGTTTAATAGAACCTAAAAGTTATAAAGAAGT
>NW_026055678.1:0-516 GCF_023757995.1 Alternaria metachromatica | reverse complement strand
TAGATTTATAATCTAAGTCCGCTAAATCCTTCTTATCTCCTAGATTTATAATCTAGACTAGTACTAATTATATTAGTCTATGCGTTGTATTGCATAGACTAATAATTAGTTTATTACTAGATCTTTTAGTAATTGTAGAAAGAGAGATAAGAAAGATAAGAGTTATTAAATTACGTAATAACTCTAATATTAACTAGGCTAAGACAAATAGAGATGTTTTAGAATCTCCTAGTGTAGCAGATTAAAACTAGCTACTAAAATCTTAATTATGTAAGCAATTAGATTTACTAGGAATTTTTCTAATTTGTTAAGAAATAATAATAAACGCAATCTTAACAAAGCTTAATAATAAAAAGATAATAATAACTAAGTTATTATAATCTTTACATACCCCCTTAAGCTGCAGTTCTTAACAACTAAATAATAAGAAAATATAAGTAGTTTTTATAACTAACTTATTAATAACAATTTATATAAGAAGTTTTAATAACTATCTTAAAACTAAAAACCTATTTC
>NW_026055677.1:0-516 GCF_023757995.1 Alternaria metachromatica | reverse complement strand
TATAATATAAGTGTATTTTCTAAACATCTTATTTTATAGTAGGTAGTAGTATATATTCTTTTAAAAGTTCTAGTAATTAAAACTAAGCTATAGAGTTTAAAGCTTCTAAGCTTTATAAGCTTAGATTCTATAGAGAAAGAGAGATAGAAGAGTATTTACGCGTTCTATATACTCTAATTCTAAAAGCGTAGTAAAAGCACTTAGAAGAGTATTTAAAAGTTATATATATATCTTATTACTTTTTAGAAGCTCTATATAAAAGTAGAAGATAAAAGAGGCTATAACTATAGAGAAATAGTAATAAACGTCTAAGAACTTAAGTATTTAAAGCTATTTCTAAAATAAAGCTATAAAGTAGAAAGGTAGTAAAGTATAGTAGTTTATAACTTTTAGTTAGTAACAACTCTAAATCTATTATATAATAGCTATTCTAAGATAGTAGTAGAAAGGTCTTATATATATAATTATACTAGACTCTTTAGCTATAGTCTTAAAAAGTAAAATTCTCTACTTTTC
>NW_026055676.1:0-523 GCF_023757995.1 Alternaria metachromatica | reverse complement strand
ATTATTAGAGTTATATATAAAGCAATTATCTTTATTAAAAGATAAAGAGTAATTTTTCTTAGTTATTAAACTAAGACTTAATAAATTAACTCCTAATTGCGGTACATAAAGAACATTAGTTAATTTAACTAGTTTATTAGTACTAGTAAATTTAACTAAAATATCGCTTACACCGCTAGCTTTAATATTATTATTAGTATTACCCCACTTAATAGTAGTAATACTAGGTTTAATATTAATAAATAATTCTTTAATATAGCAGGTATGTATAGTAGCGCCAGAATCTAAAATAAAGTCTATAGTAGAATTACTATTATCTTTATTAACTACAGAAGAAGTTAAAATAGTTTCTTCTTTAGTAGTATTATTAATAGATTTATCCTTAATTAAATTAGGATATTTCTTAAAACAATTAGATTCTAAATGTCCTTTCTTTTTACAATAATTACAAGTCTTAATATTATTATTAGACTTATTATTATTATTTTTCTTAGTAGTAGACATAGACATTTCTATATCTTCG
>NW_026055675.1:0-536 GCF_023757995.1 Alternaria metachromatica | reverse complement strand
TAAACTAAGACTTAATAAATTAACTCCTAATTGCGGTACATAAAGAACATTAGTTAATTTAACTAGTTTATTAGTACTAGTAAATTTAACTAAAATATCGCCTACACCGCTAGCTTTAATATTATTATTAGTATTACCCCACTTAATAGTAGTAATACTAGGTTTAATATTAATAAATAATTCTTTAATATAGCAGGTATGTATAGTAGCGCCAGAATCTAAAATAAAGTCTATAGTAGAATTACTATTATCTTTATTAACTACAGAAGAAGTTAAAATAGTTTCTTCTTTAGTAGTATTATTAATAGATTTATCCTTAATTAAATTAGGATATTTCTTAAAACAATTAGATTCTAAATGTCCTTTCTTTTTACAATAATTACAAGTCTTAATATTATTATTATTAGACTTATTATTATTTTTCTTAGTAGTAGACATAGACATTTCTATATCTTCGTTATTACTACTTTTAATAGAATTTCTTTTATTATTATTATTATTACTAGTATTATAGTTATTACTAGTAGAATAATTAT
>NW_026055674.1:0-539 GCF_023757995.1 Alternaria metachromatica | reverse complement strand
AATACTAGTAATAATAATAATAATAAAAGAAATTCTATTAAAAGTAGTAATAACAAAGATATAGAAATGTCTATGTCTACTACTAAGAAAAATAATAATAATAAGTCTAATAATAATATTAAGACTTGTAATTATTGTAAAAAGAAAGAACATTTAGAATCTAATTGTTTTAAGAAATATCCTAATTTAATTAAGGATAAATCTATTAATAATACTACTAAAGAAGAAACTATTTTAACTTCTTCTGTAGTTAATAAAGATAATAGTAATTCTACTATAGACTTTATTTTAGATTCTAGCGCTACTATATATACCTACTATATTAAAGAATTATTTATTAATATTAAACCTAGTATTACTACTATTAAGTAGGGTAATACTAATAATAATATTAAAGCTAGCAGTGTAGGCGATATTTTAGTTAAATTTACTAGTACTAATAAACTAGTTAAATTAACTAATGTTCTTTATGTACCGCAATTAGAAGTTAATTTATTAAGTCTTAGTTTAATAACTAAGAAAAATTACTCTTTATCTTT
>NW_026055673.1:0-546 GCF_023757995.1 Alternaria metachromatica | reverse complement strand
ATATATAATTCTAAATTGCCTTTATAAGAATTAATAGTAGTATTAATTAGTTCTTTACTAATTAAAAATTTGCTACTAAATTCTTTAGCTTTGTATAGATTTTTTAGCATTTACTATAATAAATAAGAATTACTAATATATCTAACTTGCAATAAAGGTCTATCTTCTAGAGCTAATTTAATAAAGCTAGTAGCTTTAATAGCTTTATCTTGTAATAGAACTCTAGTAGCTTTGCTTAAACTAAATAAATTATGTGCTATTACTTCTAGATAGCCTTCTTTAGTTAAAAGAGCTTCTATTTTAATAGACTAAATATTGTAATTACTAGATCTCTTTAATTTAGGAATTTTAAATATAGTATCTAACATTTTTAGTTATTAATTAAATAACTAATTAAATAATTAATTAAATAACTAAGAATTTTATTACTTAAAAGTAATAAGATTATTAAACTACTTTAAAAAGTATTTAATAATAATAGATACAGAACAAAGACTATTTATATTTATTAATAATAATAAAATTATTATTAATAATATAGCCTAG
>NW_026055672.1:0-549 GCF_023757995.1 Alternaria metachromatica | reverse complement strand
AATTAATAATAAAAAGGAAAGTACTTATTATTATTTTATAATAATAAGGAAAAAAGCTTTTAGTTATTATTATTAATAATTAATAAGAAAGAAACTAGAGTACTTCTTATTAATATTAATAAAATAATAGTATTAGCTAAGACTTTTACTAGTATTAGTTCCTGCTTACTCTACTTATAGAAATATAAGATAATAGAGTTTTATATACGTTTTCTCTATTTAGAGAGTAGTTAGTTACCTACGTATATTATTTTAAAAGCAAACTAGCTAGAGGCTTTAATAAGCTTAAAGAATCTATTTTACTAGAATTATATATATAAAAAGACGTCTTAAAAACGCGTTCTACTTTATATATACTAGTATTTATAATCTCTCTTAGAGAAAAAGAGAGGATTCTTTAAGTTATTAATTATCTAAAAAACAAAAGTCTGCAATCTTAGTTATTATTACTATAATAACTTTATCTTTATTATTAAAGATCTATAGTAATAAAGTTTTACTTTAGTTACTATTAGAAATTTAGCTTTATTACTATTTTCTATATTCTAG
>NW_026055671.1:0-549 GCF_023757995.1 Alternaria metachromatica | reverse complement strand
CCTAGTAATAATAAGACTATTAGAGCTAGAGATTGTAAAATTATAGAAGGTTATTATTATAAGCCTAATAATAACGTAAATATTAATAAAATATTTACAAAACTAGAAGATCTTTCTTCTAATAATAGTAATAATATTATAGAAGAAGACTTTAGTAAAATAGAATCTATTACTAGTAATAATAATAATAGTGAAATTATTATTAACGATAGTAATAGCAATATTATTATTAATAATAATAACTCTAAATTCGAAGATTCTAAAGATAAGTTATTAATTAATAATAATAATAATAACTCTAATAAAAGAGTTATTTCTTCTAATAATAATAATAGTTTAGTAGAACTAGACGACGATTATTCTAAAGATAAACTAGCTATTAATTCTACTATTATTATAGAAGATAATAGCTTTAATAGTATATTAAATATTAATACTAGTAAAAATAATTAGAATACTCTTTATAATAATTCTATTATAGAGAATATTTTAAATACTAGTAATAATAGTTTAATAGAACCTAAAAGTTATAAAGAAGTATTAAATAGA